>NW_026879579.1:0-27429 GCF_032173495.1 Musca vetustissima | reverse complement strand
GTACCAGAATTCGTTAAGCCAGTGAGTATAATCGACAATTCCATTGTAAATATGTTAAATAAATCCTCATAAAACAGCTCTAATGTAAATGCCGTTTAAGTTTTTAATATGACAATAATAAACCATAGAACCCTATATTTAATAAAAATTAAAAAGAGGGTTTTGGCAATGACTTCTAAATCTATTATATTTTGTAAGACTAGAAAAACATATTCTAAGCCTTCTAAATTGACTCGACTTCTAAACCGAGGTAATAAATCTTAGCTGCTAGATTACTATTAAAATGATATTAAGTCAATCAGCTGATATTTGTTTATGTATACATATACATCCCTAATTCTATGTAGTTGGCAACTATTATATTAAAGTACAAATTTCACACATAACGCGTTGCCATATTTGTACTTTTCGGAAAATGTGATGCATTTTTTGTTACAAAAACAGTGTTGTATTTGATATTATTTCGAGCATTGCACAGAATTTCGAGCAAATCGAGGTAATGAGTGAAATTAATTTTGGACTATACAATTTACTCTAAAAAAAGTTATAGCAAAGAAGTAAATTATGGACCGTTTACATTAACTGATTGGTTAATAAAAGAAATCAACTCCGTCGGCATAAAGTGAACGTAAACAAATTAACGACTAAAGGATACATATCTAATTTTATTATTATTATTTTTTTTTTAATGAAGAACTTAATAACAACCTACCTTGGCCGTTCCCGAATGTGTAAATATAAGATATCTCTTTTTGCGCCGATGCTCTCGCCAATGTGTCAAATTATGTACTGGTACCTGATAGTCATCTGATTCGAAGGCGAAAATATCAATGGGTAATATGGTCATGTAGAATAGATATAGAATTCTGTAAGTAAAATAGAAAAATTCATAATTTATTTATAAAAGTTTTTCCCAAGCCTTTGACAAATGTATATGCAAAGGAAATGTCAATATAAATAATTAAAAAAACTACGTTTGATATAAACATGGCAGAATTATTCAAGATAGTCAGTCATATGTTTCCAATATTTTCAAATATTTTCTGTTGACAACATTCAGCAACAATTTAAAAGAAAATACCTTTCTTTTTAAATATGCGCACATAATTGGTCTGTTCCAGTACTTTTTTAATAGTAAATCTAGTAAAAGGGAAACAAAATTGCTCTCAGAGTACAAAATAATTTGAAAAGTTCGGGAACGCAAATCTAGTAAATATGTCAGAATTAGATGGCAATACTTCAAATTTCTCGAGTAAAAAGTTTTCAAAGAGAACGCCATTTTGTTTTGTGCTCTCTTAAATTTGAGCCAATGTTTTACCAGTTTTGTGGGTTGAGGAACGGGTTTCGAGTAAAAAGTTGGAAAACATGTAAATTGAGTAGATTCTTCTAGGTTCTGGAACGGAACTAATTTGTTCAGTGGTAAAAATTACAAAATTATTTATATTAGTTAATAATTTGAAGTTCCCAGCCTCTTAAAACAATAAATATTTGTTGTACATCGATATTTACATCATAGAGAACAATTTAGTTTTCAAACCAAAAGCATCTGTTTTTTATTCGACCATCTGTCCAATTTTATCAAGAAATATTTCTCATGGTTGGCAACATTACACGTCGTATTGATGTAGAAACTATGCATTTCGACATGAACTACCTATTATTGTGCCATGGTTGCCATGAAGTTCCCAGCCTCTTAAAACAATAAATATTTGTTGTACATCGATATTTACATCATAGAGAACAATTTAGTTTTCAAAACAAAAGCATCTGTTTTTTATTCGACCATCTGTCCAATTTTATCAAGAAATATTTCTCATGGTTGGCAACATTACACGTCGAATTGATGTAGAAACTATGCATTTTGACATGAACTACCTATTGTTGGTTGGGTCCATGGCAACCATGGCACAATAATAGGTAGTCCATTTAGCGCAACTGATGACTCGATAAACTGTCAAAGTGATTATTTTCTACTTGAATTCGATGTGCAATGTTGCCAACCATGTGAACAATTATAAGGAAATATTTGACAGATGGTCGAGACAAAAACAAAGGTTTTTGTTTTGATACATCACCTTAATACTACATCATGGGTTGGTCCATACGAAACAGACTATTTCAAATAAAATATCCTGAAAAAGCAAAAATCGGTACTCGGTCCGGCTCTTTAGTTCATCTAGTTCCTTTCGCTATAGCTGTTCCTTGTTTGCTCTTGTTCACCTAGTTCCCTTCGATCCAATCGTTTATCAGAATATTCCAGTCCATTGACCTAACTAACGGACCAATAAACGATTGAACTAAAAGGAAGTAGGTAACTATTTTATTGATCTAGTTATCAGCAAACTTCTATCTATAGAATTCAGTCATTCTAGTTGAAATGCAAATAGAATTGGTACCACTCGATAAGCTCCATTTATATATTTGGTATAAATGAACTACAGTGGAAAATGTCAACTCCCGGTATATAAATACTTAGTCTATCCATCCATAAATTGGCAGCTCTCACGAAATTGAATGCAATTCTCATCATGAAGACATGGTTCCGCTTGAAATGAATTCAAGCGTCGTCTACTCCTTGCAATTTTCCAACGCATGCTAAAAATTTTCTCATTTCGCACATTTTTTCAATTTCTCCTCATTTCCCATTACTATTTTAATCGTTTTTTTTTTCTTTTTTGCTCAGTTCTTGGGTTATTGTCCCTTGAGCCATTGTGGCTATGCTATGAACATTTTTTCTTAAGCTGTATCCAATCCATCATCTACGATTATGCTCTTTTCGTTTGAGTTCCTAGATCGTTAGGTTCCACAGCTCTTCTTTACTTATGCTGTTGGTTCAGAATATTCTGAATAAAAACTCAGGTTACTATTTTTAAGAATACATGCAGCTTTTGTGTGATAGTGTTGGACACAAACCACGTTTAACTGTCGTATAGCGGGAATCGATTATATACAAGCTTCAAATATTTTAAGACTGTTTTGGTTTTCCTGAATATATGTGAACATTCCATACACCTTGCTGTCGTCCAAATGCTGCTCAGGCTTTGGGATTATAGACGGGATCAATTGCTTATAAATCAGAAATTTTATCTCCGACGGATGTCCTTATCGGATACCCAAAAACCGTTGATAGATGGAATTCATACGTCGACAATTTTACTTCTGACATCCTCCCATGGGCGAAATTAATATTCATGGTCTTCGACAAATAATACTCATCATAAGATCAGAAATTGAACCCTTTGGTAGGCGTAATTTATCTTCTTGGTAAGTCGCACAGCATTATTCAAAGGTACTTCGTCCAGTCTTTTGAGAATTTTTCGTAGTAGAAATGGGTGGCAATATCCTGTCTTCCCACATCCTAATTCTTTCCATTTAGGCTGGTTTCTTGATTTTTGGCTAGAGCACTTGCTTATACATCAGAAAACTTACCTCCGCCGGATGTCCTCCTCGCAAACGGAAAACGCTTTGGAAGGCGAAATTAATATTCATTTTCTTCGACAGCACATAATCACCACAATTGCAGAATTCGTATCAGTCCTCCTCGAATACAGAAAAACTTTTGATATGTGATATTTATATTCTTGGATTCGACAGCACATAATAATCATGGCAGCAGAAGTCAAATCAGATGCACTGTATGATTCCAAGATACTTTATCCTGTCTGCAACTCTGATGAATAGATGGCCAAATTCGATAGTTGAAATGTATCTTTCCGATTCATTCGTAGTACACTTGAGTGGCGATCGTAATCCTTTCCATTTCAGCTGTCTTCGTGATTTTTAGCGGGATCACTTGATTATAAATCAGAAATTTTACCTCCGGCGGAAATCCTCGCAAACGGAAAACCTTTTTTAGGAAAAATTATTCTTCCTGGTCTTCGAAAGCACATAATCATCATAACGAAAGAAGTCGAATCAATCCTACGTTAAAAATGTTGTTGGCAAAATCCTTCTTCTTGGTCTTCGACAGCATTTGTGGAGGACTGATTATAGGATGATTAATAACGGAGAAGTCGAATCAGGCCTTCTGGAATACAGAAAAATCGTTGACGGGCGAAATTTCGATAGCTTATAATCGTTATACATGCAGAAGTCAAATCGGTCGCACAGCATGATTTAAAGATACTTATTCCAGTTTGAAACACCGATGAATTGGTGACAAATTTCGATAAAATTTGTAATGTATCCAATATTGTCTTCCCACACCGCAATCCTTTCCAATCCTTGTCTTCGTGATTTTAGAGGGAATCATTTTCTTGTACATCAGAAATTAAAACTCCGAAGGAGGTCATCCTGGCATACGGAGAACCCTTTGGTATACAAAATTCCAAGATACTTCATCCAGACTAAAACTCCCTTAAGTTCTTTATTTGAATTTTGGATCAGTTTTTTACAATGTACATGAGCCCTCAGAATTTGTTATACCAATGCATTCATATAATCGTATGTGGCTGATTATTGTTGAATTAGAATATATTTTAATTTTATATATTTTATTTATATATGTTTTTGACCGTATTTTCATTCATTTCATTTTTTACTCAACGTTTCGTTGGTCTTTTCCAACTTCTTCAGGAGTATTTTATTAGAAAATCATTTTTCTGTTTTTTATTATATGTCCCTCCGTATTATCATCGATATTTAAAAAAAACTGGACATCACAACACATATTTTCTTATAATGTCAATAAAAACCTATGTATAAATAAAAAATATTTCTTCAAAAAAAACTTAATCCTATATCACAGAACTGTATGCTTATATTATGTTATATATTTTAATTTATTTCATCATAATAATTATAATTTACATACAAAATTTTCATTTTATTTTTGTTTGGTATTTTATTTCACTACTATTCACAACTTTTTTTCAAATTCCCGACGATTTTTCTCACAAAATGTTTCGCTTTTGTTTCAAATAATCCGTTGTCTATTCTATCTGTTCTCATTAGTAGACCGATAAATACTAAAGACAATGTGAAACAAGAAGTTTATATTCCTCTCTAGAGTGCGTAAAATTAACACCATGTAACACCCCACCATCGACTCATCTTGCATCGTCATCATCATCATCATCACCACAACACCAACAAAACATAATTATTAGCATCGTCCATATCACAACAACCCGGCCATTAACAACATCTTCATTGTCTCCGATACAAATTCATAATTTCCATTCACGTGCCTTATACGTCAGAATTTGTTAATTTTCAATTAGCAGTCAATCGAAATCAGACATGTCATTTTGTCATGTTATGTTAATCGTGAAAGTATGGCCAATGATCAGTGGCCAGATGGATAGAATGTGTGGATTATTGCGGGTTACTAGGTTGGAAATTGAGATTTTGAAATGAGACCTGTGAGTGGATTCTAGAAAGTAACAAGATTAAAATTCTGATTTGTTTTCAATATCTAGGATATTGTTGTAGATGGCGCCCAATATATTCAAAGAAATCGATCCCGTTACAAACTGAAGTATGTGCATTATTAATTAACGATATAATATACCGAAATAATTTGGAAAATGCATATACGGATTTTGAAACACCAATGCAGGAGAGGGTCGGAGGACGATACCAAAACAAAACGCAGCCGTACAATGGTTGTGGTGATTGCAAAAATAAAATGCGCGAAGTAAGGGAAGAGGCGGTGGACGATACCAAAACAAAACGCAGCCGTACAATAGTTGTTGTGATGTGGGTGTTTTTTTCATGGAAGGAATACATCTGTTTTTATCAAAAAGAGAGAGGTAAATGAGCGCAAATTGTGGTAAAGTAGAGCGAATTAGGATGTGATATATTGGTTGTGATATTATTGAAATGTTTACATTTCCCCCTTTCAGCGATTATTTCATTGAAGAGAATTGGCAAATATTGGTTTCAATGGTTGTAACTTTGGCTATGAAGCTGGACAGAAGCAATACTCTGTGGGTGACCAGTCCCGAACTGTTTGGGTTTCTACTGGCAATAGCTTAGGCTATTAACCTGGTCGAAGGTTTCGCTAGCACGGGTGTCAGGACGGATCTACCAGGGCAGTTGGTGTTGGCCCTTAGAGGGAACGGCTTGGTGGATGTGGTTTATACCAAAATCGCCTGTAGAGCTCCGGCTCGATGTGGAGTTGCATTACAATCGGGTGCCTGGCCCATAGAAAGGAAAGATTGGTACTTGCATTCTGATGTGGAAGCTTTGGATGACGCTTTGCATTAACTGGTGTTTACAACGCCGTGGGGTAAGACCGCATGCTAGGTACTAACGTTCTCTAAGCATCTCTGACTAAAGCTAAAAATACTTTAAAAAAATATCTGAAATGAATCGAATCCTGTCTAAGCTTGAGGCAGTGCAAAACGATTAAAAATATTACCCACCTAAGAATTCTTAAACAAAATACTACGATGATCGATTTGAGAAAAACCATGTCGGATAGTGACAGAGTTGATAGAGCATGAAGCATCGAAGAAATCAACAGGAATAATTTACTAACTGAAGTCTCAGAAGTCTCAGATATAAATGTACTACGACAAATATTACAGACCACAGATTTAAAATAGAAACCAATCTCATATTGCAATTCAGATTGTACTTGGTGGCCAAAATGACGTCAGAATAGCAATTAATCGGCTGAAAAATAATAAAGCAGGTGCCGATGGTCAGATGCTTGTCATGAGCATGCACCAGCTGATAATTGATTGAAACCTCAGCATCCAAAGATTGGAACCTAAGCATTGTGTGTCCCGTGCACAAAAAAGAAGACAAGGCGATATGTGCCAACTATAGAGGAATAAGTCTCCTTCCCATCGCATATAAAGTGCTATCCAGAGTGCTGTGTGAACGACTGGTCATGACAACGACATTATTGGACCACATTTTCACGCTGCGAAATCCTGGAAAAGCCCTACGAAAAACACATTGACACATTCCACCTATTCGTCGACTATAAAGCCGCATTCGACAGCCCTATCCGTTCAGAGGTGTTTAAAGCCATTCAGCGTTCGACATCCGCAAAACTAATACGGCTATGCAGGATAACTTTCACTAGCAAAAGTTCAGCAGTTAAAGTCGGTAAGGACCTCTCGGAGCCCTTCAATACCAAATGAGGATTCAGACAAGGTGGCAGTTTGCCGTGTGACCTTTTTAACATCCTGCTGGAAAAGGTCATACGAGATGCAAAGGTGAACAGAAATTAAAATAGTACTCCAAACAACACATGTTACTCCCCTACGCCGACGACATCGACATAATGGGTCGAACATTGCGAGCGGTAACAGTCGCCTTTGAACAAGTTGAGAAAAAGTCTGCCAAAGTGGGATTGGCAGTAAATGGCGAGAAGACCAAGCTGATGGTATCAACGCACCAGACGTCCAGTAGACTCGGACCAACTGCAAAACTTGAAAATATTTTATATACCTCGGTACCGCCATAAATAAAACTAATGACATCAATTTTGAAATAAGGACAAGGGTAGTGTAGGCCAACACATGCTACTATGATCTAAGTAAGCAATTAAGAGACAAGGCCATCTCTCGCCAGACCAATCTCATACTCTACAAGACGCTGATACTACCCGTGCTGGTGTATGGATCAGAAGTTTGGGTTCTTGCGCAAGCAGATTAGGAGGCAGCTCTTGGAGTGTTGGAGAGAAAAGATCTACGGGCCGATCTGCGTCGACGGTGAATATCGCCTTCGAATGAATTATGAGCTATACCACCTATACTCGGACATCGACATAGTCAGACGAATCGAGCTGCAGCGGCTACGAACCATGTGGTGCGAATGGATGAGGATGCCTCAGCTCAAAAGGCATATAAAAGCGAGCCTGCTGATAGTTCACGCAGAAGGGGATGGCCACAAATTCGGTGGAAATATCAAGTGGAGGATGATATATCAAAGCATGGTCTTTCAAATTGGAAAAATTGCGCACAAGATCGACGAGCCTGGAAATCTTATGAAACTAATGTTCTGTCTTGAGTCAGCTAAGTAAGAGGAAGTTAATCGATATATTCGAATTTTCCTATTTCTGGAAGCTACAAAATTACCAGAAATAAAAATGTCATTGTCATCTGGCCTGAATATTAATGATATAAGAGAATCCCTATAATGAAGCCGATTCGTCCGATTTAATCTGGTAAGGATGAAGTATATCAAAAAATGTTTCTGCTTGCATGTGGATTACTGTAAAGGGCTAATCAGAATGCTCGCGTTGAGCCATCCGTCGCGAAATATGTTATCGAAAATACAACAACCACAAGGAAACGATATGCGCGAGTGTTATCGTTTCCTTGTGGTTGTTGAATTTTCGATAACATATAACGCGACGGATGGCTCAACGCGAGCATTCTGCTTAGCCCTTAAGTTCTCTTAAACGTTTTATTTATTCGATAACAATGTCTTCTCTTTCCTTTTAATTTTCATTGACTCAATTTCATGACTATGTTATTATTACACATCGCAATCTCTCGCAATTGTAAGATAAACATTTAGTATTGTACGAAAAGCTATCGAATCGGATAAGCAACGGATGCGCGTACATTGTGTACTTTGATCTCGATCTGATCTATTTACAACGTCAGTGCAAATAAAAACAAAAACAAAAAACTTTCTTGTGCCATATAATAATTAAAAAATTAACGAACCAATAAAAACAACATCAAATAAAACGAGGTTGTATATTTTATTAACTATCCTTCTTCGGGTGTTTTCGGTTGTTTTGTTGGCAAATTATAAAAATGTGCAAATTAAATTGTCTTTCTCTAATATGACTGGCTATAATAAAACTCGTGATTAACACAATACAAACAAAAACAAAACAAGCATTAGAATAAATGTTTGCTCGTGGCTCCTCCTCATCCACCTGGCAATATGAATGAGAACAAATCATAAAATGGGTTTCTTTTTTTATTTCACATGACAAAAAAAAAATAAAATTACGAGGGGATGATAAGATTTTTGGGAGGCGGAAAATAGATTCGAAGTCATCAATAATGTCAGACAACTTTTGGTCGAAAGTCGCATTTACAAATGGGATTTTAAAGATGCGAAAATATTTTCAATAAAATGTTTCATTCCGACCCTACTCACTAACTGTTAAGGACAGTTGAAGTTTTGAATGTCAGTTTCTTATCAGATTTAATTCATCCACACAATAGCTTTTGGAAGAAGAGAATTCATGAGATAAAGTGCATCGTCATTTTTATGTGGCACATGTGCACCCAAACCATAACAATAGTTTGTTGACCTTGTCCAGCTATTGTAACAGTTACCCATTAATTAATGTTATGGTAAAAGTGGTTTTGAAATAATTAGTAAAACAAATAAACAAATGCCGGCTTCTATTTTCTTTGAAATCAATGTAATGTTACAACGTTCAGAATGAGAGAAGATGCTAATTTGTTGAAATCATAGCTAAACGCATGGACTGATCATAACCAAAAACGGCATTTACATTACAACTTTTTACCGGGTTAACCTACTTTATGCGGATTTATTTGACACATATACAATAGAATTGACAATTTAAACTCACTGGGTTAACGAAATCAACATAACAGCCAATCAGAAGTGGGCATTCCTGTTTACCATTTTTACTCGGCCAAAATTCTCGAGCAAAAAATTTACAAAAAGAACGCCATTTTGTTTTGTGCTCTCTTAAATTTGATTCAATGTTTTACCAGTTTTGTGTGTTGAGGAACGGTTTTCGAGTAAAAAGTTACAAAACATGTAAAATAAGTAGATTTTTTTAGGTTCTGGAACGGAACTTTTATGAGGATTTATTTGACATATATGCAATAGAATAGACACAGAGTTAACGAAATCCGGTAAAATGTAATACGATACGTTTACAAGCCAAAATATGAAAGAATTATAATTTATAAGTTAAAATAGCCTATCTAAAATAATAATTGTATCATTCTGAAAATTCTCGAAATGTTTGTGTTTAATGAAGAAAAACATTATTCATATTTTAATAGTATCTGAATTGCATTTTTTATACCCTTCACCACACTGTGGTACAGGGTATTATGTCTTTGTGCATATGTTTGTAACAGGCAAAAGGAAACGAGATAGACTCATAGTTCCTTTTGAGAATATGCATAGAATCACTTTTTAAGTCGATTTATGCATGTCCGTCCGTCTGTCTGTCTGTCCATGTATTTTTGTGAACAAAGTACAGGTCGAATTTATGATCCGATTGGGATGAAATTTGGCACAAGTCACTTATTCGGCCCAAGGACGAACCCTATTGGAATTCGGAATCGGTTCAGATTTAGATATAGCTCCCATATATATTTTCGTCCGATTTAAGGTAAATCGTAAGGCACCAAATTCCCTCTATATATTTCGATTTGCACGAAATTTGGCACAGAGTACTGAATTAAGTCCAGAATGATGTGTGCCAAGTTTAGAGAAAATCGGTTCAGATTTAGATATAGCTCCTATGGGGGACCCCCCCCCCCCCCCCCCCGAAATGTATTTCTTCACAGTAAATTTATGTTTGCAACAGCGAATTTTTTCATTTTGTACAACCAGGCCCTCACCCCCCCCCCCCCCCAACGTACGTTGTTGGCTCCCATATATATATTTTCGTCCGATTTAAGGTAAATGGGTCTCCAAAGTCCCTATATATCTTTCGATTTGCACGAAATTTAGCATAGGGTACTGAATTGGGTCTAGAATGATGTGTGCTAAGTTTCGTAGATATGTGCTCCAATATATATTTTCGTCCGATTTAAGGTAGATTGTGCACAAAAGTCCCTGTATATGAACAAAAGTCCAAAATGAACAATTTAGTATCGGTTGCAGAATGTCGTGTTTATGGTTCCAATTTCATTTTACTGGTCCTTTAAAAATGCGACGTCTGTTAGGATTCATCTGTTGAATATACTCAAAGTGGTGAAGGGTATCCTATAGTCGGCCCCGTCCGACTTTACTGCATTCCTTACTGGTTTTATTATAATATTGTTAACATTTTCACTTTCATTTGACCTGAGAATTTATCTCCATAAAACTCTTTTAATACTCATTCCATTATTTTAACATTATTTTGTTTGTTTATCAACAATTTAAGTACACAACATGCCACACTTCTATATTTAAACATTCTTATGAATTATTTAATGCCAATAATAAATTAAATAAATACCCACTTCAACACTCTTGTCGATAAGATACTCATATGGGGTCTATTCACAAAAAAAATCTCTAACAGATGTTAAACCCCAAATGTCATTCAAAAAAAATGGTAACAATGCAATTTAATTATTCTAGTAATTTTTTGCCGACAGGAGTACCTTACTGATAGTTAGTTAAAAAAGTCAATACTCTTAAGAAAGATAATCCGAACGACCTCCTTATGTTTTGTTTTAGTTTCCACGTTCCTCCCTCTCCAATTAAAGATTTTTTTTTAATATTGAACTTTCAGAGTTGGATGTGATTTGTATGAATTTTATAACGGTATATACTTAAATAGTAAATTATGTATTTATAAATCGGACGGACGTTATTTAACGTGGATATATCGGGGCGAAGCATGAGCACATACAAATAACCGTAGAGCACGGTGGTAGTGAAATCATGTTTTAGGAATGCATGTCGGCTGCTGAATAATGAACGAAGCAGTTTATTTGAGTATTTTTAAAGAATACAAACTTTATACTTTATGCACTTTTTACGATAGCCCCCATATAAGGATACCTCCAAAATTTCGATCTTTTGGAGAGTTTCAACACATTTTCCAACCGAATTGGCTGCAATTTAGTATTCTGGGTTCTCCTTGAGTATCACATGGTCCTACTAAAAATTAGCAATATTGGTCCACTTTATACGATAGCCCACATAAACCGATACCTCCCAACTTTCGGTACCTCCCAACTTTCGGGCGGGTTTTTTATCCGAATTGATTATAATTTAGTATTTGAGACTCGAATTGGGTAAAAAATATTCCTACCAAAAATTGTCGATATTGGTCCACATATAACGGTATCGGTATTTCGGGAGTTTTTACCCGATTTGGCTGTAATTTCAATGTTATTATTTTGAAACTTATTTTAAGTTGAAAATGCAAGCGGAAAAAACTAAAGCATCCCCTATTCTGAAGGACACTTGTGCACCCTTTAGGCATATAGAAGATTTAAACATTAATTGTTTCAGGCGATATTGCTTCCCAGACTAATATGTCGGCTTCAAATATATTTTCATTGGTTTCACTATCTTCTCGATTGATTTTTTTTGTTAATGCTGAGCTTGGCTAGCTTGTATGGATTACAATTGGGTACAAAATATTCCATAAATATATCAATAATTTCTAGGCTAGTGAACAAGTTTCTGCAGACTGTCCGCAAATCGCCAACTCATATTGGGGGGAAGTCACGAGAAATATCGCAATTTGAAGTGTTTTTAATTCAAAGGACAATATAAAATGATTCCTCTAGACAAAATCGAATCCGCAGTCCAGAAAAAATACATTTTATTTCTTAAAAAAAAGCAAGCAAGACTTGATTTTAAATATAAAAATTTGTAGGGAAAAATAACTATAAGAAAATTCAAAAAAAAAAAATATGATAGAGAGGCAAAAATTTTAAACTCATTAAAGAGGGGTTATGCAGATCAACATATGAAAACTCATTTTAGGGTTAAAACCGATCTTATAGGTTTTATAAAAAGACGCATCCTCAATTTTTTACAATGGAAACATTAGAAATGCATGCTGGTATTAAATATTTACATTAAGAAGGTTTATCGGGACATGTAAAGAATTGAATTGCTGAATTTAAACGGGGTCGTACAAGCATTGAAGATGAACCACGTAGTGCACGTCCAAAAACAATAATAGAAATTGTAGCCAAAGTGCATGATATGGTATTAAATGATCGACGAATAAAAATGCGTGAAATTTCTAATATCATGGACATCTCAAATGATCGAGTCAATTTGATTTTGCATGAAGAACTACAGATTAAAAAGTTTTCTGCAAAATGGGTGCCGCATTTGTTAACAGTCGATCAAAAACGCATAAGAATGAACATTTCTTAAGCTTGTTTTAATAGTTTAAAGTGAAATAAAACCGATGTTATGCATCGTTTCATAACTGTTGATGAAACATGGATCCACAACTATAACCCAGAGACAGAAGAACAATCCAAACAATGGGCTGAAGCTGGAGGAAGTGCCCCAAAGAAGTCAAAAACAACTCAACGGGTTTTTGGGACTTCAAATGTATTTTATTGATAGACTATCTGCAAAAGGGTAAAATAGTAAATTCGGTGTACTATTGCAACGTTTTAAATCAATTAAATGTAAAAATTCGTGATAAACGTCCTGGCTTACAACACAAAAAAAAAAATAGTTTTCATCAAGACAACGCACCAGCGCACCAGATTGTTCGAACAATGGCTAAAATCCACGAATTAATGTACGAGTTGTTTGTCCACCCACTTTATTCTCCTGATTTAGCTCCCAGTGACTTTTACTTGTTCCCAAATAAAAAAAATCTTTGCGGGCAATCGTTTTACCTCAAATTAAGGTGAAATTACAGTTGTAAACCACTATTTTGAAGACCTTGAGGAAAACTATTTTAAAATTAACTCAGTATGTGTTAATTAAATAACTTGCAGAAATGTGTCAAAATCTTCAAAAAGGATTTCGAGAAATCTTGGAATATTTTTTAAATTTCTTAGAAATGGAAAATATTGCCACGCCTTTTAATGTTACCTCCCGACCTAAACTTTCAAAATGCCGATACACGTGTGTTCTATTTTTAGTCCCTCTATCATATTTTTTTTTTTTTAATTTCCCGATAATTATCAAAAAATTAAATTTATTGCACAGTGTAATAGTTTTTTGATAACTCAAATGTTTATGATTGTACCTGTATAAATGGCCCAGGTTTTTCTACATATAAGCTGTGTTCCCAAACCTGCAATATAGTACTATATTGTACTAGTTTTGCAATTGTTGCTAGAAAAGCGTTTCCTTACGCCGAAAAGTAGGAAAAATTGAAGTTAAATTTAAGAGAGTTAAAATCAAAATGGCGTTCTCTTCTCCTATTGGCCTAGCATGAAATAGTAAATGTAGTAAATTATGAATTTGACATTTGATTGCCAGAGATATACAGTCCGAATAAAGCATATGAAAGTTAGCGCTTCAACATAAGGGACACACGCACAGAAGCACACACATTTGCTTGAAAAAAAAAAAAACAAATAAGAAATTTAAAAATGGGCAAACAGATTTTTTATTCTCTTTGGAGGATAGGAAGATGATTGGCTGGCAGAAGATTCAGATGAAGATACTATTGAATGGGTTGGTTAATCGTACTAACTAGATGAAGAATATATCATCAAAATGTAAATAAAATTTCATGGCCAATATCTCGGGAAGTATGCATTTACCCACGTGAAATGTATATCACTGTAATCAGCACAAGGAGGGCTACTAACGGTAATCATTTCAAAATGATCCGAGTATTCTTGTTTTTCTAGTTCGCTAAAACATTCCAATCAAAATATCAAATTTCAATAGCATTAACATTATGGGAGCGTAAAACCATGAAAGCCTTTCCGAGCTTGGAGTCGTCGGAAACTCCACTTCCAAATATTCGATAATGTTTTCCTCTAAATTATACAAATAAAAAATAAACAATATATATTAATATTATCAAAATCACGCAATGGACGCCGTTTAACTTTTTGTTTTTATACCCTTCACCACACTGTGGTACAGGGTATTATGTCTTTGTGCATATGTTTGTAACAGGCAAAAATAATCGAGATAGACCCATGGTTCCTTTTGAGAATATGCATAGAATCACTTTCTGAGTCGATTTATGCATGTCCGTCCGTCCGTCCATGTATTTTTGTTAACAAAGTACAGGTCGCATTTATGATCCGATTTGGATGAAATTTGGCACAGGTCACTTAATTGGCCCAAGGACGAACCCTATTGAAATTGGAGAAAATCGGTCCACGTTTAGGCATAGCTCCCATATAAGGGTACCCCAAAATTTTCGGTATTTTGAGGTTCTTGAGCGCGTTTTTTAACTGAATTCGCTGAAATTTGGTATTTTGAGTTCTTATTGGGTAGCAAATCTCTCTACCAGAAATTATAAATAAAGGTCCATTTTTTCGGATAGCCCCCATATAAGATTACCCCCAATTTTCGGTATTTTGGGGGTTTTGATCGCATTTTCCGACCGAATTCGCTGAAATTTGGTACTTTGTGTTCTTATTGGGTAGCAAATCTCCCTACCAAAAATTATAAATAACGGTCCATTTTTTCGCATAGCCTCCATATAAGGGTACCCCCAAATTTTCGGTATTTTGAGGTTCTTGAGCGCGTTTTTTAACTGAATTCCCTGAAATTTTGTACTTTGAGTTCTTATTGGGTAGCAAATCTCCCTACCAAAAATTATAAATAAAGGTCCATTTTTTCGGATAGCCCCCATATAAGATTACCCCCAATTTTCGGTATTTTGGGGGTCTTGATCGCATTTTTCGACCGAATTCGCTGAAATTTGGTACTTTGTGTTCTTATTGGGTAGCAAATCTCCCTACCAAACATTATAAATAAAGGTCAATTTTTTCGGAAAGCCCCCATATAAGGGCACCCCCAATTTTCGGTATTTTCGGGTTTTTGGGCTCGTTTTATAACTGAATTCGCTGAAATTTTGTACATTGGGTTCTTATTGGGTACCAAATTACTCCACTATAAATTATAAATATTGGTCAATTTTTTCTGGTAGCCCCCAGGTTATGAGGTTCTTGAACCAAATTCTTTTTTCTGGTACAGGGTATTATGTTTTTGTGCATATGTTTGTAACATGCAAAAATAATCGAGATAGACCCATGGTTCCTTTTGAGAATATGCATAGAATCGCTTTTTGAGTCGATTTAAGCACGAAATTTGGCACAGCGTAGCAAATTAGGTCTAGAATGATGTGTGTAAAGTTTCCTAAAAATCGGTTCAGATTTATATATAGCTCCCACATATACTTTCGTCAGATTTAATGTAAATGGTGCACCAAAGTCCCTATATATCTTTCGATTTGCACGAAATTTGGCACAGCGTAACAAATTAGGTCTAGAATCATGTGTGTTAAGTTTCCTGAAATCGGTTCAGATTTAGATATAGCTTCTATATCTGATCAAATGAACAATTTATTATCGGTTGCAGAATGACGTGTTTATGGTTCCAATTTCATTTTACTGCTCCTTTAAAAATGCGACCTCTGTTAGGATTCATCTGTTGAATATCTCAAAGTGGTGAAGGGTATCATATAGTCGGCCCCGTCCGACTTTACTACTTTCCTTACTGTTTTTTTTTTTTGTGCATTAGGTTTCTGTAGTCTTTTTTGTCCTTAAGAAATGGAATTTTTGATTTTGACGTTTCTTCATGTTTTAACTATTTTTCGTTCCTTTACTTTTTGCGCAAATATTGTATGTGGGAGTAATTTTTAATAGTTCGCTCTTTTACTAGCTTTATTATCGAAAAGTACGGGAACGAACCTATAGTTTGGTGTCAAGTTAGGTTTCCCTCTATATTCGATAATAATTTAGCCCCTAAGATAGTCTATATAATGAGGGTAGAATATGGCGATATACGATTGTGAACATCTGATTTTTTCCTATAGCATCGCTATGATACCAGACTGGTGTCTTTTATGAATCAGATTTTAAGGGGAAAGGGTATTTCAGGCTACAATAGGTATTTATACATTAGCAGGATCTAATAACGACTGTACAAATGTTTATTATTATTTTTTTTTAAGGTTTCATCATGATCTATACCATCCAATTGAGCAAGCTGAATACATTAAATTTGTTAGAATTAAGACTCTGTATTAAATTCAGCTAATGCTATGGAAACTATTGAGTCCATAAACAAATATTTTTCCTAAAGAAAGCCATCTGTTTCAATATTGAATAAAAACAAGCGAAGTAAGAATGCTATTCAGCTAGCTTAATAGTAAATACATGTTTACATTGTAATTACAATACAATATGTACTCAATTGATATTATTCAGCTAATTAGATATATATATATATATATATTTTAACCACAATAGATAGATTGCAAATTTAGTCTATATATATATATATATAATTCAGTCTTTGCAATTCTGCATTTTCTAGCTGAGTTGATTATTATCCGGTTAAAAATATAATATTGTGTATAATTACATTCGAATAGCTGAATTCATCTTTTGCGGACTTTACCAGTTTGTATTTGTTCAAAAAAATATTTAGACTAAATTGTAAATCTATACTTCATTTCAAAATTCGAATAAAGTTCTGCTATGCGAACATCTGTTACGAAGAAATTTTGTTACATTCCCCCACTAATTCATATACCGCCCTTGACCGGTATAAAAATCGACCAATCATCAAAATTACTCTCTCCAATATATTTCTATAATAAATTATGGTCCCCTTTTCATAATAAATCCGGGTCCCATAAATAATAGGCGATAACAAAATTTATTTTTGCAAAATTACAACAACAACACTGTCATTTGCCTATCTAACCGAACTTTTGTGAATCGAAACTATTTCTAAACTAAATGTAATATGAAATGTATTTTTATCTAATCACAGAAACACATCAATTGTGAACCACAGAAGCTGGTATCCCGATAAGAAAAGTCGTGCCGCTGTTGTGTATCTGTCCCGACAAAGAACTGGGAGTGTGATTTTTTTTGCGGTGATAACTCAATAGTCACAAATCAATCGGACACAATCTTACCTTGCCAATTTTTTAAGGGAGAGCTTTGGATTTTGGGGAGTGTGAACTTTCACAACAGGCCCCCTAATATCGAGGGAGAGAGAGTATAAAAGCAGTTGGCCTTCGGGAGTTTGCTTTAGTGAAACTTTTACTGGTGAAACGTAAAAATGTTTTCAACTAAAATCCAAGTGAGCGCTGTTTTGCTCCTGGCCATTTCTAGCCAACTGGCCTGGGCTCAATTCAATCCAAATTATGTATCGGGTCGGAATACCATGGTCCATTTGTTCGAATGGAAATGGGATGATATTGCGGCGGAATGTGAAAATTTCTTGGCGCCCAAGGGTTATGCTGGTGTTCAGGTGAGTTAAAAGAAACGACAATAAATTTTGAGGTTATGCTAAGCCTATAACAAAAACCTTACTGTTTTTTCTCATAACAGGTCTCCCCCGTCACCGAAAATGTAGTTGTTGCCAATCGTCCCTGGTGGGAACGTTATCAACCCGTCTCCTACTTGATGACCACCCGTTCCGGTAATGAAGCCCAATTCGCCAGTATGGTTAAACGTTGCAACAATGTTGGTGTACGCATCTATGTCGATATTGTTTTCAATCATATGGCTGCCAGTCACGCCTCGGTTGTGGGTACTGGTGGTTCTAAGGCTGATCCCAATTCAAAGAGTTACCCTGCCGTACCTTATTCCTCAACTGATTTCCATGCCACCTGTGGTATCAGTAACTATAATGATGTCAATCAAGTCCGTAATTGTGAATTGGTTGGTTTGAAGGATTTGGATCAAAGTAAGGAATGGGTACGCGATCGCATCGTGGAATTTATGAATAAATTGATTTCGTTGGGTGTTGCTGGTTTCCGTGTCGATGCTGCTAAACATATGTGGCCAGCTGATTTGAAGGTGAGTTGGAAGAAGTAAAAAAAGGCAATAGGTTTGGTAATGCCGAATTTGAAAATATCTAAAATGGATCGGAATTTTTATATGAAGGTTATGACATTGGAAATTGTTATCAGACTAAAGACACTTATGATGAAAAATCAGGCTAGGACCTTATAAATACCGATAATTAGGAGTGTTCGTTGAAAAATATGTCAGAAATTCTAAAAATATTGAAAATTAAGGGTAACATGAGGACTACAACAAAATGTGGACCGATATTCATCATTTTTGGTAGGGAGATTTTCTACCCAGTAAGAAACCAAAATAACACATTAAGGCCAATTCGATTGAAAAATGTGCCCAAAATTCCCAAAATATCGAATAATTGGGGGTATCGTTGTATGGGGGTTATCCTGAAACATGGACCAATATTGATGATTTTGGGCAGAGAGGTTGCATACTCTACGAGAACCCAAAATATCAAATTACAGCTTATTCGATTGAAAATCGTGTCCAAGCTCCCCAAAACATTGACTTTTTCGGGCTACCGTTATATGAGGGCTACCCTAAAAAGTGAATCAATGGTAATGATTTTCGGTACGGAGGCTGTCTACCCAATGGGGACCCAAAATATCAAATTACAGCCAATTAGGTTGAAAAACGTGTTCAAGCTCCCTAAAATACCGAATAATGAGTGTACCGTTGTATGGTGGCTACCCTAAAAAGTGGACCAATGTTAATGATTTTTGGTAGGAAGATTTGGTACCTAAAGAGAACCCAAATTACCCGATTACAGCCAATTAGGTTGAAAAACGTGTCCAAGCTCCCTAATATACCGAATAATGAGGGTACCGTTGTATGGTGGCTCCCCTAAAAAGTGGACCAATGTTAATGATTTTTGGTAGGAACATTCGGTACCTAAAGAGAACCCAAATTTCCCGATTGCAGCCAATTTGTTTGAAAAACGTGTCCAAGCTCCCTAAAATATCGAAATTTCAGGGGTGCAGTTATATGGAGGCTAACCTCAAAAGTACACCAATATTGATAATTTTGGGTACGGAGATATTCTACTCTATGAGAAACCAAAATACCAAATTACAGCCAATTTGTTTGAAAATTGTGTCCAAGCTACCATAAAAAGTGGACCAATATTAATGATTTTTAGTAGATAGATTTCCTACCCAATGAGAACCCAAAATACTAAATTACAAGAAAATTGGTTGAAAAGCGTGCGTAAAATGACCAAAATATCGAAAATTGTGGATGGCGTTACATGGGGGCTATAACAAAACGTGGTCCAATATTAATAATATTTGGTATGTAGGTTTTACACCTATTGAGAACCCAGAATATAAAATTAAAGCTAATTCGATTGAGAAACTTGCCCAAAATCTCCAAAATACCGAATATTGAGGGTACCGTTATATCGAGGCTACTCTAAAAATGGACCAACATTCATAATTTTTGGTAGAAAGATTTGCTACTTCAATAGAACCCAAAATACCAAATTACAGCCACTTCGGTGGAAAAATGCAAATAAAACCTTCAAAATATCTAAAATTGGGCGGAACCTTTATATGGTGGCTATATCGTAACATGGACCTTTTTTGAAAATTTTATGCAAGGATATTTTCTCATCTCGCAAGAACCTGGAATCCCAAAATTATAGCCACTTCTATGAGAAAATTCGGCGTACCACTTTAAAATAGACAAAATTAGGCGGGAACCTATGGACCTATATCGAAAATTTTGTGGAAATATCCTATTCACCTTCCAAGAACCCTGAATGCCAAATTACAGTCACTTCTGTGGGAAAATACTGAAAAAAACTGCAAAATACAAAAAATTGGGCGGGACCTGCACAAGAGAACTACGCCAAAACATGGAACTACGTCTAAGACGATAATAATATTTAAAATGGGGCGCGCCATTATATGGACCTTTAGCAAACATCATCTGCGAATTAGTTTTTCAAACACATAGAGAACGTAAGACCCAATTATAGTCACATCAGTTTTCAAATAGCCAAAGGATCCTTAAAAATTGAAATTTGGACGGGTCTTTATATGGGCGCTATATTAAAACATGACCTATATTAAACTTTTGAAAACAAACTCAATTTTTAATCCCTCCCATTTATTTTTCCCCTATAGGTTATCTACTCCCGCCTGAACAACTTGAACACAGCCCATGGTTTCGCAGCCAACACCCGCCCCTTCATCGTTCAAGAAGTTATCGATATGGGCGGCGAGGCCATCTCCAAATATGAATACACCGATTTGGGTGCCGTCACCGAATTCAGACATTCCGATTCCATTGGTAAGGTATTCCGTGGTAAAGATCAAATGCGTTGGTTGGTCAACTGGGGTACCGCATGGGGTTTCATGCCCTCCGATCGTTCTTTGGTCTTCGTCGATAATCACGATAATCAACGTGGTCATGGTGCTGGCGGTGCTGATATCCTCAACTATAAAACCTCGAAACAATATAAAATGGCTAATGCCTTTATGTTGGCACATCCCTTCGGTATTACACGTGTTATGTCCTCCTTCGCCTTCGACAATACCGATCAGGGACCACCCACCACCGATGGTAATACCATTCGTTCTCCGACATTCAATGCTGATAACTCGTGCAGTGGCGGTTGGGTTTGTGAACATCGTTGGCGTCAAATTTACAACATGGTTGGATTCCGTAATGTTGCCGGTAATACAGCCGTTCAAAATTGGTATGATAATGGTAGCAATCAGATCGCATTCTGCCGCGGTAATAAGGCTTTCATTGCCCTGAATGGTGATTCGTATGATATGAATACCACATTGCAAACATGCTTGCCAGCTGGTACTTACTGTGATATCATTTCGGGTTTGAAATCTGGTTCCAGTTGTACTGGTAAATCGGTTGTGGTTGGTTCTGATGGTCGTGCCACTATTACTATTCGCAAGTCTGAGGAGGACGGTGTCTTGGCCATACATGTTAACTCGAAATTGTAAAAATTTTGTAAATCTGATTTGAAATAAATGAAAACAAAATATTCGAAATATAAATTTTTGGCGGTTTTATTTAATTTTTAATTCGAATTCAGCTTGCTGAATATGTGGTATTTGGTATAAACTAAAAAATCAGCTAGCTGAATACGTAATATTTGGTATTAACTAATAATTCAGCTAGCTGAATAAGTAGAATTTTGTATTAACAAAAAATAAATAAATAAGCTAGCTGCATAAGTAAAATTTGTATAAACTAATAATTCAGCTAGCTGAATATGTAGAATTTTGTATAAACTAATAATTCAGCTAGCTGAATAGTGAAATTATAATCTGCAAATTAAAATATGTATAAATATTTGTACAAATATTGCTCCAAACTTAAATTCAGCTAGCTCAGTAGTATAATCTTCCTTTGTAAAACTCTAAAAATTGAATTCAGCTAGCTGAATTAGGAATATAGGGTATAAATTATCAGCTGAATTGTGAAATTGTAGTCTGCACATTAAAATAAGTATAAATATTTGTAAAAATATGGCTCCAAAGTGTAATTCAGCTAGCTGAATAGTGTAATTATAATCAACTGATAAAATTGCATACAAATATTTATAAAACTATTGCTCAAAAACTAAATTCAGCTAGCTGAAAAGTGGAAATATTTACTTTTGGTAATTTAAAAAACTTTATAATTCTAATTCAGCTTGCTGAATAAGTAGTATTGGGTATACAATTACAATTTTAGTCAGCTGAATAGCAAAATTATAATCTAGAAATTAAAATAAGTATAAATATTTGTAAAAATATCTCTCCAAAATGTAATTCAGCAAGCTGAATAGTGAAATTATAATCTGCTGATACAATTGCTTACAAATATTTGTAAAAACATTGCATCAAAGTTAAATTCAGTTAGCTGAAAAGTGGAAATATTTATATACTAATCGAATTCAACAAGCTAATAGTGGCATTTGGTATAAAATTGTGAAATTATAACCTACATTTTAAAGTAAGTATAATTATATGCATTAAAAAGGCTCCAAAGTGAACTTCAGCTAGCTGAATAAGTGAGACTCAAATATTCTATTCAGCTCGCTAAATATGAGCTTCATGACATTATATGTAATATTTAATAAAAACCTGCTCAACATGTATGCTTCAAATGCAATTCAGCTAGCTGAATAACAAATTTCTTTGTAATTATACATATAAAAATGGAAAAATGACATTTATAAATTGTATTCAGCTAGCTGAATAAGACTTTTTGTATATAGATGATGAGCTGAATATATAGATAATGAGCTGAATATAATAACATTATAGGTAGCTGAATATGTTCTTTATATATGCAAACTTATAAAAATCCAATAAATAATGAAATGTTGAGTCAATTATTCTATTCAGCTGAATATAAAATTTAAGACACTATGGGTTATCATTGAAGTAGTATTTATTAATTCAGCTAGCTGAATAACAATTTTCTTTGCAATTATACATTTAAAAATGGAAAAATATCCATAAAAAATTATATTCAGCTAGCTGAATAAGTCCTTCATATATACAAACTTATAAAAATCCAAAAATTAATGAAATTTTGAGTCAATTATTCTATTCATCTAGCTGAATATACAATTTGAGGCACTATGTGATGCAATTGAAGTAGTATTTAGTAATTCAGCTAGCTGAAAAAGTCCGTTATATACACAAACTTATAAACATGCAATAAATAATGAAATATTAATTCAAATATACCATTCAGCTAGCTGAATACAATATTTGAGACACTATGTTATAACATGGAAGTAGTATTTAGTAATTCAGCTAGCTGAATAACACTTTTCTTTGTAATGATACATTTAAAACTATAAAATTATCCATAAAAAATATATTTAGCTAGCTGAATAAGTTCTTTTTATACACAAACTTATAAAAATCCAAAAATTAATGAAATATTGAGTCAATTATTCTATTCAGCTAGCTGAATATAAACTTTATGATATTTATTGAAACATATTGCAAAAGTTAAAATATATAAAATTCTGCTGAGTACCACTATTTGTTTTAAATGTTCCGATATTCTTCAATAATTCGTTGTTTATTTCCTTACACATTACCCTGACAACAATTCCAGTTGTTTTAAAAAACATTAATCTACCTTCAACGGTATTCAGCGGAATGTTTAAGGGCAACTTAGCAACCCGCCAACAAACAAACTCTTGGCAATACTTTTCCCTATAGAATTGTTTTCTATGACATATTTCAAAATATTTGCCCTGAGGAAACAGATATATTTTATAAAACTTAATTTCTTCAAACTCGACAAAATCCTAAAAATCTTACAGCAAAATGATACGCATACCAGGAATGCCGCTGCTTCCAGGGACCACTTTTCGGGATGTAAGTTATGGATACATTTTATTTTCTTAAATTCAAATCGTTACCTTTTTGCAAATCCCTTTTAGATCACCAAAACAAAATATCCCAAACCGCAATCGTTGATGAACTACAAGGGCATTAGTATGCTAAATGATCGCAAACCCCCTGGCTTGGTAGACCCCAGTGGCATGATAGTTGACCCCAATTGCCCCCCGGCACAAATACCCTCCGTTTATCCACCAAAAGTTGGTCCCAAATTACCACCCTGGTTGGCATATGATAAACAGGTCCTCTGTTTCAATGCCTATTTTAAAGAGACCCTTCAGGAGGTCTATCATGCACCCTATCAAGTGCGGAAAGTTAAAATATTCTATTATCTAGAAGATGGTACAATGCAAATTGTTGAACCGAAGGTGCTCAATTCCGGTATACCACAAGGTTGTATGGTACATCGTCAGCGCATACCCAAGCCACCACCCTGTCAAACGGAATTTATATCGATATTAGATTTGAATGTTAATACTACAGTGCAGATATTCGATAGGGTATATCACATAACAAGTTGTGATAAATTTACAAGGCATTTTTTGAATAAATCGGGTATACCGGTGCCCGATCCCGTTGATGAACCGGTGTAAGTTTTCTACATATACTACTTTCAAATAATTAATTTTTCTCCATTTTTTAGTGATCCCACCACGGAGATACGCAAAAGATCTGCCATAAAGGTCACCAATCCCGTACCGAAGAAACACTCATTTGCCCAGTTCTTGGAATATGATCGCATGGTTCTGAAATTCCAAGGTTATTGGGATGATCGTTCAGAATTTGGTGATGTCCGCAAATTGGAAATTTGTTATTATTTATCCGATGATACGATTGATATTAAGGAACATTTCCCTAGGAATTCGGGTAGAGAAGGTCCGACGACATTTTTGAAGAGATGCAAATTGCCGAGGGTAAGTTTGAAGATACATATTTTTGTATAAAATACCTATTTCTTTAGAGAGCCTGAATAGATCTTTCTGCCTGTAATGAGCTGTAGAAATTAGTAAGAGATTTTATTGAAGTACTTTTCTAGAACATTTATAGGCGGAAGATTTTGAGAAATTCTCCAGAGGTATTTTGTCGCAAAGGCGATATATAAAAGAGAAAACCCTCTTAAAATCTAAGGTCTGGACTTCTGTTATTTTACTTCTTTTCTCGAACAGCTATAAGTAGAAATGTATCAAGAGCTTCTCTAGAAGTAATTTATACCAGATGTCCCGCCTTGAAGTATTCTGTTCTTTATAGAAGACCTCCAGAAGGTTTGCTGTGTGTTTGAACCCCTGAGGAAGATCTTCTAGACTGGGCCTTTAGTCTTTAAAAGAGTTGTATTTAAAAAAAAACACATGAGGACCCATATATAAAGAGATGACCCATATATAAAATAAGACCTGAAGGTCTAATGTTTACTAAAGACCTGTAGAAGGCCTGTTTTTAGAAGGCATATAACAGGTCTTCTATTTACAGAAGACTTATTTATAAATCAAGTCCTGAAGGTCTAATGTTTATTAAAGACCTGTAGAATTTTTAAAACGCGTAGAAGGTTTTTTTATTTATAGAAGACCTTTATATAGAAGAAGACCTGAGGAAGATTTCCTGTTTTCAGATATTTTATTTAGAGAATACCTGAGGATGATCTTCTAAATTTCTGATACATGGATAAGATTAAGAAAAAGATCTGTAGAAGGTCTTCGGTTTATAGAAGTCCTTTAGAAGGTCCTCTGTTGATAGACATGTAGAATGTTTTCAGTTTACATATATTTTATTTAGAGAATACCTTAAGAATATCTTCTGAAGTCCTGATGAATGGATACGGTGAAGAAGAAAGTCTGTAAAGGGTCCTCTATTTACAGAAGCCCTGTAGAAGGCCCTTTTTTATAGAAACCCTTCTGTTTATTTAGAGAATACCTGAGAAAGATCTCCTGAAGTCCTGATGAATGAATACGTCAAAGAAAACCTGTAGATGACCTTATGTTTACAAGTGTTCTCTTTAGAGAATACCTGAGGAAGACCTTCTCACGTCCTGATAAATGGATAAGGTGAAGAAGAAGTTCTGTAGAAGGTCCTCTGTTTATAGATGACTTGTAATAACTTCAGGATTATCTTCAGAAGATCTGATGTATGTGTAATATCTATAGAAGGTCCATCTATCGAATCGAATATCAGAAAAAGAAAATCTTTTTTCACGTATTCGATTTTTTCTTTTTTTAACAATTGTTATAGCCTTTTGGTAGGTCATAAGGCGTGGATTTTTTTAAAAATGTTTAGCCTCTTCGTAGGTCTTAAGGTGTAGATTTTTTTAACAATTTTTATAGCCTCTTCTTAGGTCCTAAGGCATGGATTTTTTAAATACATTTTATAGACTCTTGATTGGCCCTAAGACGCGGATTTTTTATACAATTTTTATAGCATCTTGGTAGGTCCTAAGGCGCGGATTTTTAAACAATTTTTATAGCATCTTGGTAGGCCCTAAGGCGCGGATTTTTTAAACAATTTCTATTGTATCTTGGTAGGCCCTAAGGTGCGGATTTTTTAAAAAAATTTTATAGAATATTGGTAGACTTTAAGGAGTGGAATTTTTCAACAATTTTCATAGCCTCTTCGTAGATCTTTGAGGCTACAATTTATTGAACATCTCTAAAAGTTCTCCTGTCTGTGTAAGACCTGAGAAACTTAATTTGAAGACCTAAATAATGTGTAATATCTATAGGTCTATATATCGTAGACATGGAAGGTCTTTGAACAAGGTATACTGTCTATAGAAGACCACATGTAGAAGTCTGAATATTTATATTTAGAAGAGTCGAAGAAGGTCTTCTTCCTAAAGGCAATACCTCCACAATGTGTTCTATATAAAGAAGACAGTAAGAAGTTCTTCTATACACAGTAGATCTGAAGAAGGTATCCTCCCAATGCAAATTATGAAGATAGTCTCCTGTCCACAGAATGTATTCTAAAAGTCAGGACTTCTGTCCACAAAAGACATTTAGAAGTGCTAAAACTTATAGAAGGTCTGTGGAAGGTCTTTTGTTTAAAAGAGAGCTGAGAAGTATCTTCTGGAGCCTCTAAGAAGATTTTATGTCCGTAGAAGATTTGAAGAAGTTCGTTTTTAAGACTCTGAAGAAGGTCTGAAGATTGAGAAGATTTATATCTCTAAATAAGTTAAGAATGTCTTCTTCCTAAGGAGAAAATGATCGGAAGGTCTTTTATATTACGAAGATCTTATGAATTTCTTTATTACATAGAAGACTTGACCAAGATTTCGGAGGAAGCTCTATAAAGAAGGGCGTAAGAAAGTCTTCTCCACACAGAAGACCAGAATAAGGTATCCTCCCTATATAAATTCAAAAAACGCTACAAGAAGTTGTTCTCTCAATAGAAGCTCAGAAATTTCAATATTTGGCCAAAGTGTAGCCTTGTAT